>NW_026882626.1:0-42306 GCF_032173495.1 Musca vetustissima
CCGTTTGTAACTCCTCGAAATATTCATTTCCGACCCTATAAAGTATATATATTCATGATCAGGGTAAAATTCTAAGACGATCTAGCCATGTCCGTCCGTCCGTCTGTTGTAATCACGCTATCTTCTGAAGGAATTGAGATAGGGTGCTGAAATTTTGCATAGGGTTGTCTTTTGTCTGCAGGCAGGTCAAGTTCGAAGATGGGATATATCGGTCCACGTTTAGGCATAGCTCCCATATAAGGGTACCCGGCAAATTTCGGTATTTTAGGGTTCTTGAGCGCCTTTTTCAGCCGAATTCGCTGAAATTTGGTACATTGGGTTCTTATTGGATACTAAATGTCTCAACAAAAAATTATAAGTATAGGTCCATATTTTCTGGTAGCCCCCATATAACGGAACCTCCTAATTTTCAGTATTTTGGGGGTTTTGGTCGTATTTTTTCGCCGAATTGGCTGTAATTTTTGTTTTGAGTTCTTAATAGGTACCAAACCTCTCTAAAAAAAGTTATGTATATAGGTCAATTTTTTCGGGTAGCCCCCATATAAGGGTACCCCCCAATTTTCGGTATTTTGGGGTTCTTGAGCACGTTTTTCGCTGAACTTTGCTACATTGGGTTCTTATTGGGTCCTTAATGTCTCCACAAAAAATTATAAATATAGGTCCACTTTTTCTGGTAGCCCCTATATAATGGTACCTCCCAATTTTTAGAATTTTGGGGGTTTTGATCGTATTTTTCCGCCGAATTAGCTGTAATTTAGTATTTTGAGTTCTTAATAGGTACCAAATCTCTCTACCAAAAATTATTAATATTCGCCCCCTTTTTGGGGTAGTCCCCATATAACCCCCTTTTTTATATTAATATAGTTATCTGATATGTTCCGCGTTTTGAGTTTGGTTCTAAGACTCTAGTGTAATCATTTCACCTGCAGAGGATAGCGAGGTAAAAAATTAGAACGTAAGGTTCGATAATGAACTATAGTCGCATTTAGACATAGCCTCTGTGGAGGTTTCAGAAGGAGTGGACCGATATTCCCCATCTTCGAATTTGAATTATCAATTAAAAATTTCTGAAATTTGTATTATGGTTTACATAATCCGATTTTAGACATGTCGGTATAGGTCCACTTTTTGGTATGTTTCCTTTATTTTCATTTCTAGTACCTGTCAGTATATCTATGGTGGAGGGTATACAAAGTTCGGCCCGGCCGAACTTAACGCTTTTTCACTTGTTTTGCATTCCAACAATCATTTCAAACATAATTAATGTATTTTCTTTATAGGTTCAATTTTTCTAGTAGCCCCCATATAAGGGTATCCCCAATTTTCGCTATTTTGAGGTTCTTGAGCACGTTTTTCAACCGAATTCGCTGAAATTTGGTATTTTGTAGTCGTATATGGTAACAATTTTCCCTACAAAAAATTATTAATATGCACCCCGTTTTTGGGGTTGTCCCCAAATAACCCCCTTTTTATACCATCCACCATAGTATGGAGGGTATATTAGTTTTGTTTTTTCCGTTTGTAACTCATCGAAATAATCATTTCCGACCCTATAAAGTATATATATTCTTGATCAGCGTAAAATTCTATGACGATATAGCCATGTCCGTCTGTCTGTTGTAATCACTCTAGCGTCTAAACGAATTGAGATAGATCGCCAAAATTTTGCATAGAGTCGTCTTTTGTCTGCAGGCAGGTCAAGTTTGAAGATGGGGTTTATCGGTCCACGTTTAGGCATAGCTCCCATATGGGGGTACCCCCAAATTTTCGGTATTTTGGGGTGCTTGAGCGCGTTTTTCAACCGAATTCGCTGAAATTTGCTATATTGAGTTCTTTTTAGGTGCTTAATATCTCCAGAAAAAATTATAAATATAGGTCCACTTTTTCTGGTAGCCCCCATATAACGGTACCTCCTAATTTTCTGTAGTTTGGAGGTTTTGATCGTATTTTTCCGCCGAATTAGCTGTAATTTAGTACTTTGAGTTCACATTGGGTTGCAAATCTCTCCACTAAAAATTATAAATATAGGTAATTTTTTTCTGGTAGCCCCCATATAAGGGTACCCCCCAAATGTCGGTATTTTGGGGTTCTTGGGCGTATTTTTCAACCGAATTCGCTGAAACTTGGTACATTTGGTTCTTATTGGGTGCCAAATATCTCCACCAAAAATTATAAATATAGGTCCAATTTTTCAAGTAACCCCCATATAAGGGTATCACCAATTTTCGCAATATTGAGGTTCTTGAGCACGTTTTTCAACCGAATTCGCTGAAATTTGGTATTTTGTAGTCGTATATGGTAACAATTTTCCCTACAAAAAATTATTAATATGCACCCCCTTTTTGGGGTAGTCCCCATATAACCCCCTTTTTTATATTAAATTAGTTATGCAATTGGTTCCGCGTTTTCGATTTGGTTCTAAGACTCTGTTGTAATCATGTCACCTAGCCCCTGTGTGGGAGGTACCAGAAGGAGTGGACCGATATTTCCCATCTTCGAACTTGAACTAAGTTTGGAAGAAATAATAAGATGGCCAAAGTTTGGATGAAATCAAAATTTTCTGGAACAAATTTGGCCCAAAGAAACATTTTAACCATGTCAAAGTGTATACACCCTCATTATCCATAAATTTTTAATGGACAATTATACCCTCAATTGCCCATTAACAATTTCTGAAATTTGGTTATGTAAACCACAATGTAAACTAGTGGTTTACATAACCGGTTTGTGGAAATTTCGATATAGGTCCACTTTTTGGTATTTTCCCTATATTTTCATTTCAAGTACCTGTCTGTATATCTATGGTGGAGGGTATCCAAAGTTCGGCCCGGCCGAACTTATTTTCCCTAGATTTTCATTTCAAGTACCTGTCTGTATATCTATGGTGGAGGGTATCCAAAGTTCGGCCCGGCCGAACTTAACGCTTTTTCACTTGTTTACACTAATTTCTTAAAATTCTTGTATATCGCAATATAATAATTTTGCACAGTGTAAAATCACTTTTGTTCACTTTGTTAGTCTCTGGCCTCTTTTTGGTTTTAGAGAAAGTACTTCTACACAGTAAAAGAATCTCTCTTATTTACGTTACAAAACTCTCAAACACAGATTCCTTTAACCCTATGATCCCCGATCTTTTTCCGCAAGCATAGAACAATTTTCTGTTCACAGATTTAATGCGACTATCTTAAATAGGATTCTGGAGATACAGTACACTATTTTAGAAAAATGAAAGTACAATATCAAGAAAACCAAATGCATTCGGGAGATACAGTACACTATTTTGAAACAATGAAAGTACAATATCAAGAACACCAAATGCAAAATCGTCAGAAAAAGCATTTAAAATTATTCTCTATATTCTAATTTACAAGAATCAAAAATAATTCTAATACAGAATTCGTACAATTCGAATACGAAACTATATAAATTATTTGAACTGTATACACAAATTAATACGATACACAATTTATCCTCTTCTCTATATTGAAAACCTCATAACTTTACCAACATTTTGATTGCTTTTTTTTTGATTTTTCTTATGATGTGTGTCGTCCATAATCAGGCCTTGACATATGAAATGCAAATAATATACAGTATTTTTCGGTTAATTGGACATACGGTTAATTGGTTTCCACGATTAATTGAACCACATGATGGGGCAAAAATATGTCATAGGAATACATGTACATTTTCTCGGATGATTAAACCCTGTTAATTGATTTTCCCGCTTAATTGGTTCAAAATGCATGTCATCAAAAATTAATTTCCTTTTACTTTTCACCGGTTAATTGCATAATAATAATTGAAAAATAATCTGCCATTTCTTACATACATATTTGACATAATTTGTGAAAGAGTCTAGGTGGCATCTCTACTAATTCAAAATATATGTTTATGGCAAAGGGTATCTCGGTTAATGGAACAAAAATTTGTGCAGATTTTGATGTGCAATTAACCGAAAAATACTGTATACCTACTATCTGCATATTAAACACAGATGTGAGCAATATTGGGCCACAAAGGGTTAATATTATAATTGTAATGTATTATTACGCTGGAAAACTTAAGCAAATTGCTATATACATGTTTAATAAGTGGGTCTTCTATTCCAACATAAACCAAAGACATAAAATTATAAAGATACGACAACTCATACGTCAACACTGTTGTTATTATATAACATTTTGTCTAACTTGTTCAGTTGTCGACAAAATTTACGTGAGTGACAATGTTTTCGCAGTACCATTGTAAACTTTATTGGTTGTAAGGAAGAATTCGGAGATCGTTTTCTTTCTGTAAACATTTTTTTGCATTCCAACAATCATTTCAAACATAATTAATGCATTTTCTTTCATATATATTTCCTACAAATATATATATTGTTACGTTCTTGCATTTTACTTAATCCCGTGTACACGTTGTTTTATTTCCCAATACAGCTCGTACCAAATAAAACGCGGGTTCATTCGGATTACGATTATTACAATGATTTTATTCACACAACTTTACTTTGCACTTTACTTTACTCGACGGTTTCAATTCGCGATCTGATTCACAACTGACTGACTGCCTTTCCATTTCCCCTATTTATATGAGCCTCGCCTGTCGCTACAGAAGTTTCTAGACGATCTGGTAACACCTAGATTACGAACAATCTACAAATGCAACAAACACATACAACCTTACAGTGAGTAAACAATAACAACAACACATATACAAGCGAGGGGGTAACAAAGAAAGAGGAATTAAGCGATCATCAATGATGACGTTTAACAAGAATTGTACGTCAATAACAAAATAGAAAATAAAAGAGGAAATGGAAGGATGTAGAAAAATCTATACAGTAGTTGTTGTTGTGAAGTTATTCGAATAAACTGCGTAGTAGAAATTTACGTTACAATTCAAATTCTTAAATTAACGGAAATCATCTAAATTAACTTAAATCTAAAGTTATATTCGTAACATTGCCCCCCGCTTAAGCCTGTTCGTCCCGAATAGGCACAGTTCCCGTTCCGTAGGGGGGCAACCGCTCCAAATGTACTACTTTCATCTTCGATCTGGGTCTGTCGTTCCTCTTGATGCGATAAACCACATCATTTACTTTCGTGACAATCTTGTAGGGTCCTTCCCAGTGCGTTTACAATTTGGGGCATAGTCCTTTCTTTCGTTGTGGGTTGAACAATAGTACCAGTTGCCCTTCTTGAAACCCATCGGTATTTGCCGCTCGATCGTACCTTGCCTTCATGCGGTTGCTAACCATTTTTATTCGATGGCGAACTGCATCGTGGACTTTGCTAAAAGAGTTTGGACTGTCTTCTTGGTTCACATCGTCGTTTGGCGTAGCACCGAATATCAAATCGCCAGGTAGCTTTAATTCATTTCCGAAGAGAACTTTGGCTGGGGTCCGGGATGTGGAATCATGAATGGCCGATCTATAAGCCAGTAAAAACTTTGGAATATGATCATCCCAGTCTCGTTGGCCACTGTCCACCACTTTCCGTAGATGTTCTTCCAGGGTGCGATTGAATCTTTCCATCATGCCATCTGATTGTGGATGTAGGGGCGTCGTTCTTGTTTTCTTGATTCCGTAGGAGTCACACATTTCCTTGAAGATCGCTGATTCAAAATTCCTACCTTGATCGGAATGAACCTCCGATGGAACATCATAGCGACAAATCCATTTTTTGCTGAAAACATCTACAATTGTCCTGGCTTCTTGATTTGGGATAGCATAAACCTCTGGCCATTTGCTGAAGTAATCCATGACCACTAAGACATACCGGTTCCCAGAGTCGCTTGTTGGGAACGGTCCAGCTACATCCATTGCGATTCTTTCAAAAGGGGCTCCTGAATTATACTGCTGCATGTAGCCTCGACTCTTCCGTGTTGGACCTTTAGCTCTTATGCACCTTTCACAATTGGCGATCCAGTCGGCAATGGATTTTTGACAGCCGACCCAGTAGAATCTCTGCTTTACCTTTTCAGCGGTTTTTGCTATACCAAGATGTCCTCCGCTTGGCCCATCGTGAAACTCCGACAAGACATCTCTTATTTTGGAGTCTGGGACGACGATCAAGTTCCGGTGAGATTTACCGTCCTCACTTTCCCATTTGCGATATAGGCAACCATCTATTATAAGTAGACTGTCCCACTGGGCCAATAGGATTTTAAAAGCGGGCTTTCGGAGGCAATTTCTTTGCGACTAGGTCGCTTGCCGTTTCTATGGCCGAAATTACTTTACCCAGAATGGGATCTCTTCGTTGTTCCGTCGACCAATCTTCACCCGACTCAAACTGCAATAGTCGGACATCAACGATATTCTCTTTATTCTCAGCCTTTGAGCAGTGCCTGCATTCTACTTTGCATGGCCGACAAGACAGGGCATCAGCATTACCATGTTTTCCGCCTTTTCTGTGCTCGATTCTGAAGTCATAACTCTGGAGCCTCTCGATCCAACGGGCTAGTTGACCTTCCGGATTCTTAAACTGCAGCAACCATTGGAGAGCAGCGTGGTCGGTCTTCAGCAGGAAATGCTGGCCATATAGGTATTTGTGGAAGTGTTTAACGCACTCAAGGACAGCAAGCAGCTCTCTCCTCGTTACACAGTAATTCCTCTCAGGTTTCGACAATGTCCGGCTGTAGTATCCGATGACTTTTTCCTGTCCGTCGATTTCCTGGGAAAGGACGCCACCGATGCCGCACGCACTTGCGTCAGTGTCCAGAACAAACTTGCCGACAGGTATAGGGTATGCCAAAATGGGGCCTCTGCATAGCTTTCTGAATGCCTCCTCCTGGTCGTTGCCCCACTGAAACCTCTGGCCTTTTTGCGTCAAGCAGTGTAGACAGGCGGCGATGTTGGCAAAATTTTGGACAAATCGACGGTAGTATGTGCAGAGACCCAGCAAGCTTCGCAGCTCATGGATATTTCGGGGCTGCGGCCAATCTCTGACGGCTTGAATTTTCTCCTTATCCGTCGATATGCCCTCCGACGTCACGTGGTGCCCCAGGAACTTCACCTCTCGTTGGAAGAGACTGCACTTCTTTGGGTTCAGCTTGAGGCCTGAAGACGAAAGCTGCTGTAGAACATCCTTTAAGTTCTTGATGTGTTCGTCGAAGTTGCGTCCCATGACTATGATGTCATCCAGGTATATGAGGCACGACTTCCACTGCAGCCCTTTTAACTCACGCTCCATCAGCCTTTCAAATGTAGCCGGGGCGTTGCAGAATCCGATTGGCATGACATTGAACTGCCAGAGATCCCCATTAGCGCCAAACGCTGTTTCCTCTTTATCTTTCTCGGCGATCTCTACTTGCCAGTACCCACTCTGCAGGTCGAGGGTAGAGAACCATGACGTCCCGGCTAATGTGTCCAATGTGTCATCTATTCTTGGGAGCGGATAGCTGTCTTTCTTGGTGACATCATTCAACTTTCGGTAGTCCACACAAAATCCGGTGCTTCCGTCTTTCTTCTTGACCAATACCACTGGGGAGCACCATGGACTTGACGATGGTTCTATTACACCACTCTTTTCCATTTCACTTATCAGCTTCTGGACCTCGTCTCTTTTCGCCAGGGGAACACTTCTTGGAGGCTGTTTAATGGGTCTCGCGTCTGCTGTATGGATTTCATGCTTCACCACTAAGGTAGAGGCATATTTCCATAATAGTTGCTTAGCCTTGTTCCTCTCGGAAGGTGAGAGGAACAAGGCTAACACTCTTTTATGTAGCCGTCGAGGTGCTTCTTCTCCGTGGCTGCTGGCTTTTCGGTGCTAGTTTCCAAATTTATTACAGCTTCAGCTGGTGTGCATTGTCCAACATCGGAAACTTGGCAAATTTGCTCTTGCTTGTTTGACAGGTTCAAAACTCTAACAGGAATCAATCCGTCCTTGATGCTTTTCACCAAGGCATTCGCTATTAGGATGTTACTGTTTATGTTTTCTGCTGGTTCCACCACCCACAACTTCTCGGCTCCACAATCTCCATTCATTGGTACCCATATTATTGCTTCGGCACAGGGCGGTATTATCTCTGGATGGTCCGTAGTCAGACGTCTAATGGGTGTACTTTCATCGTAGCCCACGTTTAACGGAATTTCGACGTTAGACCAGGTCATCACACGCTCTTTCATATCCAGATTGATACCAAAGGCAATCATAAAATCTGCGCCTATTATCACTTCGTATACGATATCGTGACTCCTTGGTGGACTGTTGAGCCATTCTTCTACCATCTTTCGTTGGAGGTGGTGACAATGACCTGGATCGTTTGCGCTTAGCTCTGCATTCGCGCGCAATATGACCTGCTTTATCGCAGTTGAAGCATCTAATCCTGGGCTTAGTCATCCCTACTGACTTTGTTTCTTCTATTACCTGCCTCATGGCGTCCTTGATCGAGTTAACGAGGGCTTTGGGTTCGCAACATTCGGTCTCCAGTTGACGAATTTTGTGGGTCTGGGGCTTAACAATTATTCTTGCCGTCTCTTGGGCAAGAGCAAACGAAACGGTTTCGGCAAATGACGCTTTTGGTGACGCATATGTTGCACATTTAATCTCAGGGTCACGTATGCCATTCACAAAGGTTTCGATTTTCATACGGTCCAGCAATGGGTGATTCTCTCCTGGATACGTCATTAACACCAAACGCACCGGACTACCCTTAATTTCCAGTTCCGACATTTTCTTCTCCAGATTCGTGGTCGTGGACCAGAAATTTCTCATCCACAGACAGAATCTTCTCGTCAACCGACTGCACTTTCTTATCCAACTCTTTAATTTGGACCTCCACGGTTTCCACTCTCCTTCCAATAACTTCTGTAATGTTCTCGAGTTTCTCGTTCATTATTGTCGAATTTTCATCTAACTTTCTGACATTCTCTTCGAACATTCGTCTCGTGTTTTCTTCTAACTTTCTGGAATTCTCTTCGCTCCTTCTGGAATTTTCCTCAAACATTTTAGCCAGCATGTCTCTGAGATCGTCAACCCTGGCAGCTACTGACGAGACTTCCCCACCGTTGGATTCGCCCATTTCCGATAAATCCACTTCATCCTTACTGTCAAACTCATATGTATCGATGTTCATACCACGGCGCTCGAACTCATCCAACAGACGTTTTTGTAGCTCAGATTTGTTGCCATTAGAGGACAATTCCAATTTATTGAGCTCCTTCTTCAAGTCTTCCACTCGTAGATCCTTAAACTTCATCGTAGTATTATCGTAATCCCACTTCTGACACCAATTGTTACGTTCCTGGATTTTACTTAATCCCGTGTAGACGTTGTTTTATTTCCCAATACAGCTCGTAACAAATAAAACGCGGGTTCTTTCGGATTACGATTATTACAATGATTTTATTCACACAACTTTACTTTGCACTTTACTTTACTCGACGGTTTCAATTCGCGATCTGATTCACAACTGACTGACTGCCTTTCCATTTCCCCTATTTATATGAGCCTCGCCTGTCGCTACAGAAGTTTCTAGACGATCTGGTAACACCTAGATTACGAACAATCTACAAATGCAACAAACACATACAACCTTGCAGTGAGTAAACAATAACAACAACACATATACAGGCGAGGGGGTAACAAAGAAAGAGGAATTAAGCGATCATCAATGATGACGTTTAACAAGAATTGTACGTCAATAACAAAATAGAAAATAAAAGAGGAAATGGAAGGATGTAGAAAAATCTATACAGTAGTTGTTGTTGTGAAGTTATTCGAATAAACTGCGTAGTAGAAATTTACGTTACAATTCAAATTCTTAAATTAACGGAAATCATCTAAATTAACTTAAATCTAAAGTTATATTCGTAACAATATATATATATATATATATATATCTGTAGGTTTGGTTACCTTTGGTTCAAATTGAAACACTTTGTTTAATGTTTTAATAATTATTATTGTTTTTATTGTTATTGTTGTTATAAAATTGGGTTCATATTATTACATAAAGTAATATTTACAAAGTTCATAAACTTAAAATTGAATAATTAACATCAATTCGTATTCTTCTTAAAACTTCTTATTACTTCTATAAAACTTCTTGTTACTTCTATTTCACTTCAAATTACTTCTAATCTTCTTGACTTCAAATTAGCGACTGTGTCAGTTCTTCTATCTGTCGGTGTCACTTCAAATTTTGAAAATTGTTTCGTCCATGTTGGGTAGAGCTTTGTCAATCGTTTTCGTCGATGTTTATTAACTCGTGTGAGATCGGCTGTGTTCAATAGTACATGTCAAATTAGTGGCGTTGGTAATGCAATTATTAGAGTAGTTGCGTAACCCGTTCCTACATTCGGCCATCCTGATTCGCATTCGACCGCGAATGTACACTCCAAGGCTTCATATGTTCTGAAACCGTAGTTGAACGGACCTTCATTATCACCTACTTTCTCAACGATGTACCTACCATGACTCAGCTTTTGGACAATTTTGTTCGGACCCAAAAACTTCGGTCTTAACTTCATACCAGTACCGAACTGAATAAGTTTAATGGCTACCAAATCATTAGTTTTGTAGCAAGTCTCGGGCTTTCTCGTTCTATTATATCCTCGTCTATTCTCCTGTTGTATCTATAATATATTATCTTTGCCTCCTCTCGTAGCAAACAACGTTCCTCCGAATTTTTCTACTACACACTCTTCTAACATTTTTCTTCCATCTGCACATTCTTCCATTTTCATACCTTTTTTCTTCTTTACTAAAATTACCGGCGCACTATATTCGGAGCTACTTTTTGCAATAATTCCATCCTGTTCATCGACTACGTATTGATCATGGTATAACATTCTTCTAGGTGAAATTGGGATTTCATCAGTGAAACTAATTTTCATATCTACTGGGTGTGATTCAAGTTTGACACGATTGTATTCTGTTATTGATTAAATAGTTTTAATTCGACTCTCATTGTCCAAGTATCTATGATCCAAATCATCTCTAAAATCTTCATTATTCGACAAATTTAATACACCTGTGAACCCTTTTCCCAGTTCTATTGTTCTGATGAGCCGCTTAACCAACGGCGAAACGCGTCGCATAATGGTGGGTACGTAGGTTCTTCTCCTGGCTTTCCTTTTCATTGCAAAACTTAAATCATCAAGCTCGACTCGAAAGAGTATAAATAATCACTTAAAAGTTCTCGTATATATTATTGGATGTATTAGGTCTACGCGAGAACATCGCTCTATTCCAATTTATAATCATGTCCACCTGATTCAAAATATCATTTCCTATGATTACAGGATAACCTATATTTGGCTTTTCAAGTATGTGGAATATCATATTTATTTCGTTATCGTCAATTTTTGCTTTCGTATTTAAGTATCCCAACATACAAAAAATTTTGCCTCCTATAGCACCTAAAGATTTAACCTTTTCGCCAAGCTTCACATTTCCTAACTCATCTAAAACATCGCTTCGTATAAGACTAACATCACTTCCAGTGTCCACCAGCGCTATGAATTTTTTACATAGAATTTCAACTTCTTCGAAAATTCTCTGAGTCTTAGAAATATCTTCGGACAACGTATGGACTAAATCCTTCTTGTTTGTAGTAGTCCTTTTCGTCCTCCATTTCTTCTTTCCCGTTCAATTTGCATTCAAATGACTTGTGCCCAAATCCCTTGCACTTAAAACATTTTGTTCCAGGGGTCTTGCATTGGATTGCAAGATGCCCTTTTTCACCACACCTAAAACAACGGACAGACATTTTATTATTTTCCTCAATTTTGTTTGTTTGGTATGCTCCGGTAGCGGACGGAATTTCTTTTATTTTTTTCATAAATCTTTACTTTAGTTTTTAAGTCGTCAATTGTTGTTGCCTGGTATAAAATACTTTTGTTTAATTTGGAATCTTATATACCTTCTACGAAATAGGTTATTATGCTCTCATCGTGTATATTAATTGATTGTCCTATTTCCATTAAAAAATATAGATATTCACGCAAAGTGTCATTATTCTTCTTTTTCCTATTAGATAGCTGTCTGTGAACTTCTACTGACGAAGTCTTCACACCAAATTCCTTCTTCAGTGAGTCTTTAAGGGTTGGCCAGTTTTTAATATTGGGTTGACTCCTAACATAAATGTTGGCTGCCCTTGTCAACAATTGTTTGCCATATATACATTTTCTCAAATTGTCCCACCCAACTGTACAAGCACAATCTTTGAACTCACGAAACCATTGCTCAATAGTGGGCATTTGGTCACCTGAAAAGCTGGAGACAGAATCTTGAATATCCCTCAATGTAAACAGACTTGTAGCTTGTCCAACTGACGATGTTGCTTCTGCATAGTCAGATCCTTCGTCCTCAGCTACAGCATGACCGTAATGTTAGAGAAGTCGAGCCTGCAACTCACTCTTATTTCCACTTTTTGCCAAATTGAGCTCACCCAATTTGACTTTAAGATCATCAACCGTCAATTTCTCTATGATTTTTCTGTCCATGTCTATCTAGTCTACAGTCGCTTTACAATAAACCAAAATAAAATATAAATTTATCAAGTTAAAAAATAAAAATTAATGTTCTTCTTAACTAATACACAAAGAAATTCAAAGGCGAAAAATTCTGATTATCTTCTTAAAATTTACAAAAACAAAAATGCACATCTATTTTGAATCCAAATAATAAGTACTGTTAGGTCACAATAAATATGCATTTACATTCACCTTAAATTAGCGACTGTGTCAGTTCTTCTATCTGTCGGTGTCACTTCAACTTTTGAAAATCGTTTCGTCTATGTTGGGTAGAGCTTTGTCAATCGTTTTCGTCGATGTTTATTAATTCGTGTGTGATCGGCTGTGTTCAATAGTACAAGTGACATAGTGGAGTTGTAGTATATATATATATTATAAATTTCCGTAAAATGCCACAGGTGGGGCACCTTTAAACATGCCCAGTAAACTCCAGTAAAAAATGGAGTTTTTAACTATTGGCTGCCCCCTGGGGGAGCAGTTTTGAACACTTTGACTTCGTCCATTAAAACAGTAATAAAATATATGCATCGAACTTAAAGTATGTCAAAATTTTCTGAAACTAATTTGGTCCAAAACAAGGTGGTGGATACCCTCCACCATATATATACTGACAGGTATTTGAACTGAAAATATAGGGAACATACCAAAACATGGACCTATACAGACATTTCTACATACAGATTATGTAAACCACAATGTACACCAAGTACATTATGATGGAAGCTGCTGTTTCAATATGAAAATTGGTATTGCAGAATAAAAGTGTATTCATACACTCGCTGGAGGCTATACCTTAGCGGGGCCAATGTTGATTACATCGTGTAGGAATTACCAAACATTTGTAGTTATCATTATATGAGGTGCTATGCTTAATTGAACATACGTCTACTTCAAAACTAACATTTTTGCATTAGAATACATTTCTATATGCTAAATATTAAACATAACGCAAAACTGTAGATATCATTATATGGGGGCTAGGCCTAAATGCGGGCTAAAGTTCTTTATCGAACATAAGGTTCTAGTCTTTTTATCTCGTTATCCTCCACAGTTAAAATGATTACAACAGAATCTTAGAATATAACGCAAAACGCGGAACAAATCAGTACTCCAAAATGGGGCGAATATTATTATTTTTTGGTAGGAAGATTTGTTACCATATACGACTACAAAATACCAAATTCGGTAGAAAAACGCGATAAAGAACCTCAAAATACAGAAAATTGGGGGAGCCCTTATATAGGGGCTACCAGAAAAAGTGGACCGATATTTATAATTTTTAGTAGAGATATTTAATACCCAATAGGAACCCTAATGTACCAAATTGCAGCAAATTCGGTTGAAAAACGAGCTCAAGAACCTCAGAATACCGAAAATTAAAGGTGCCCTTATATGGGGGCTACCAGAAAAAGTGGGCCGATATTTATAATTTTTAGTAGAGATATTTGGTACCCAATAAGAACCCACTGTACCAAATTGCGGCAAACACCAAAAAAGGGGGGGTACCCTTTTTACCTATATTTATAATTTTTATACCCTCCACCATGGAGGGTATATTAATTTTGTCATTCCGTTTGCAACTCATCGAAATATTCATTTCCGACCCTATAAAGTATATATATTCTTGATCAGGGTAAAATTCTAAGGCGATCTAGCAATGTCCGTCTGTCCGTCCGTCTGTTGTAATCACGCTATATTCTGATGGAATTGAGATAGGGTGCTGAAATTTTGCATAGGGATGTTTTTGCCTGCAGGCAGGTCAAGTTTGAAGATGGGATATATGGGTCCACGTTTAGGCATAGCTCCCATATAAAGGTACCCCCCTTTATCGGTATTTTGGGGTCTTTGACCGTGTTTTTCCTCCGAATTCGCTGCAATTTGCTACGTTTGGTTTTTATTGTGTACAAAAATTATGAGTATAGGTACACTTTTTCTGGTAGCCCCCATATAACGGCACCTTCCAATTTTCAGTATTTTGGGGGTGTTGATCGCATTTTTACATCGAATTGGCTGTAATTTAATATTTTGAGTTCTTAATAAGTACCACATTTCTCCACAAAAAATTATGAATATGGGTCCATTTTTTCGGGTAGCCCCCATATAAGGGTACCCCCAATATTGGGTATTTTGGGATTCTTGAGCGCGTTTTCCAACAGAATTCGCTGCAATTTGGTATTTTGTAGTCGTATATGGTAACAAATCTCCCTACCAAAAATTATTTATATTCGCCCCCTTTTTTTGGTAGTCCCCATATAACCCCCTTTTTTATATTAAAATAGTTATCTAATTTGCTCCGCGTTTTGGGTTTGGTTCTAAGAATCTGTCGTAATCATTTAAACTGCGGAGGACATCGAGATAAAGTTAGACCGAAACGTTCGATAATGAACCTTACTCTCCACTTGTTTGTGGAGAGATTTGGTACCTATTTAGAACTCAAAATACTAAATTACAGCCAATTCGTTGGAAAAATACGATAAAAAAAACCTCAAATACTAAAAATTAGGAGGTACCGTTATATGGGGCTACCAGGAAAAGTCTACCTATATTTATATTTTTTTTTGTGGAGATATTTATTACCCAATAAGAACCCAAAGTACCAAATTTCAGCGTATTCGGTTGAAAAACGCGTTCAAGAACCTCAAAATACAGAAAATTTACCTATGTTCATAATTTCTTGTGGAGAGATCTGGAAGCTATCAGGAACTCAAAACACTAAATTACAGCCAAATCGGTGGAAAAATACGATAAAAAACCCAAAATACTAAAAATTAGGAGGTACCGTTATATGGGGACTACCAGAAAAAGTGGATCTATATTTATAATTTTTTGTCGATACATTTAGTACCCAATAAGAAACCAATGTGCCGAATTTCAGCGTATTCGGTTGGAACCCCAAAATACCGAAAATTGGGGGTATACCGATAGTTCCCATCTTCGAACTTGACCTGCCTGCAGACAAAAGACAAACCTGTGCAATATTTCAACAATCTATCTCCATTCGTTCAAAAGATAGCGTGACGGACATGGCTAGATCGTTTAAGAATTTTACCCTGATCAAGAATATATATAGCATTTCCAGATTAAATGAACCTTTTTACAAATTAAATGAAACCTTTTCCAAATTAAATGAAACTTTTTCCAATTGGAATGAAACCTTTTACAAATAGAATTAAACTTTTTACAAATTGAATGAAACTTTTTGCAAATGGAATGAAACTTTTTCCAAATTAAATTAAATGTTTGCAGTAAATTAAATCAAAGAATAATAACAAATATAGTTGTATGGCTATGTAATAACCATAAATATTCTTTAATTTGGTGTGATTTTATTTAATATCTTTACTATATAAAACTAAATAAATAGTAATACAAACTGGGATATTTCTTGACATTTTAATAAATAAATATTTTAGAACAAGAATTGAATACCCGGTCCTAAATCCGAAATACATATTTGACTTAATAAATTGTTGATGATAAGGTAATTGCTTATCTTAATGAAGGGGTTTGCGACTTGCAGCTTGTGGGATTTTCAAAACCATGTCCACAACGTAGTTAGAATAATCTTGCCGAGTAAGCTTTTGAATACTTCGCTCGATTACATCAACAATGTTATATTCCATTGAAGCGTCACACAGCTCAGCTCTTGCACATAATTTTATTTTTGAAAATGCATTTTCGATTGGATTTAGCATTGGAGAATAAGGCGGTAAGAATTCAAGGTTGCATATTTTGGATTCGATAAAATTTTTTATGTCATGTCGCTTGTGTATTTGAGCGTTATTTATTATTAAAAACAAATTTTCCAACTCTGGATTGATTTCCTCAAAACAAAAAAAAAATTCTATAAATAATATAAATCTGTCTGCATTGACACTGGAATTAGAAACGATTGTGTGATGTACAACTCCCGCGTTGTTTATTGCTGCAATTATAGTGACATACGACCTCTGACCGTAGGCAACACAATGTGTGCTCTTGTTCCTTGTCTTGAACGGGCTTGGGTTCTTCGTATGTGAAGATTAAATCCACATTCATCAATGAATATTAATTTTTCTCCTTGTTGGTGTATCCATTTTGTAAAGTCTTCAGCATATTTTGTCTCAAGCCTAATTTTTCTTCTTATCGAGAGTTCACTGTATTTAAAAATACTTTAACTTTGGCATAGCAACGATTAAAATAAAAGAAAATTAAAGACAAATTTACCGTTATAAATGAAGTTCTTGTGCATGTTTTACAAATTGAATTAGTATTGTTTTGTATAGGTAGCCATACACATTAAAATTAACTAATTATGAGCGAACCTGATTTCAGCTCGGGAAGCTCTGATAATTGGGAACCTGAGGAAGAATCTATATCCTCGCCAAGTATTGCAAGTGGAAATGCTCCAGAACCTACCGAAGCTACATCTACAAGACCCCGAAACAAATTGAGTCAGTATAACAAAATAACAAACGACATGAAATTGTTATTATTTAAATTCTACGAAGAGGGGAAAACCATTTCCGAGGCTGCAAATTTAACCTGCATAAAAATAAATTGAAGGAAAATAAGCGCAATGGATTACGGAATTTAAAAATTATGTTGAAGATGGCCTCTATTGAAATAGAACGAATGAATGACTCCAGAACATTAAGCTTGAGACAAAAATATGATCATGATTTTACAATATGGATACCCCATCAAGAAGAAAAATTAATATTCATTGATGAGTGTGGATTTAATCTTCACATAAGAAGAACC
This sequence comes from Musca vetustissima, assembly GCF_032173495.1. NCBI lineage: Eukaryota > Metazoa > Arthropoda > Insecta > Diptera > Muscidae > Musca > Musca vetustissima. The sequence goes on from NW_026882626.1 coordinate 17,225, forward strand.
CAAGTCCGTTCAAGACAAGGAACAAGAGCACACATTGTGTTGCCTACGGTCAGAGGTCGTAATGTCACTATAATTGCAGCAATAAATAACGCGGGAATTGTACATCACACAATCGTTTCTAATTCCAGTGTCAATGCAGACAGATTTAAATTATTTATAGAAATTTTTTTTTGAGAAAATCAATCCAGAGTTGGAAAAGTTGTTCTTAATAATGGATAACGCTCAAATACACAAGCGACATGACATCAAAAATTTGATCGAATCCAAAAGATGCAACCTTAAATTCTTACCGCCTTATTCTCCAATGCTAAATCCAATCGAAAACGCAAAAATAAAATTATGTGCAAGAGCTGAGCTGTGTGACGTTTCAATGGAACATAACATTGTTGATGTAATCGAGCGAAGTATTCAAAAGCTTACTCGGCAAGATTGTTCTAACTACGTTGTGGACATGGTTTTTAAAATCCCACAAGCTGCAAGTCGGGAACCCCTTCATTAATATAAGGAGTTACCTTATCATCAACAATTTATTAAATCAAATATGTATTTCGCATTTAGGAACGGGTATTCAATTCTTCAATTTTCAAATATTGATTTAAAATTACTGCAAATTTTATATTTCCTTGGATAAGAATAAAGGTTTCATTTAATTTGGAAAATGTTTCATTCCATTTTCAAAAAGTTTCATTCGCTTTGTAAAAAGTTTCATTATATTTGTAAAAGGTTTCATTCCAATTGGAAAAGGTTTCATTTACTTTGGAAAAGGTTTCATTTAATGTGGAAAATGTTTCAATTTAATATGGAAAAGGTTTCATTTAATTTGTAAAAGGTTTCATTTAATCTGGAAATGCTATATATACTTTATAGGGTCGGAAATGAATATTTCGATGAGTTACAAACTGAATGTCAAAATTTATATACACTGTATACAATGGTGGAGGGTATAAAAACATGGGGTCTAAAACAGATATTTCGATGAGGCACATTTTAACCGTGTCAAAGTGTATACACCCTCATTAGCCATAAGGCTGAGGGTATAATTATCCATTTAAAATTTCTGAAATTTGTATTATGGTTTACATAATCGGTTTGTGGAAATGTCAGTACAGGTTCACTTTTTGGTATTTGATATTATCTATGGTGGAGGGTATCCAAAGTTCGGCACGGCCGAACTTAATTCTTTTTCACTGTGCACATCTAGTAATTTGCGAGATGGAATATGTTGAACATCCGCAAAATTTGAAAATTTATCGATGCATGTTAAGGAAAATTATTCTCCGTTGAAAGTATATCGATATGAAGCATTTCGCCTACGTAGGACGGTGTTGGGATTACCCCAAGTTCATGTCTCATAGGGTGCCTGTCGTATTTAGCCCTCGAACTGGTTTTATTATTTGCAGCAATTGTATTCGCCAATTTTCCCATATTTGGAAAATAATAATCAGAAACTATCTGTTTAACATGTTCCTGAGCTGCCCAATAGGCACGTATACGTTCGATGGCAATAATTTCCCTCTATTCATTTTTATCAAAAATGTCCTGGACAAAATTTTTGCAGTTCACACATTTAGTAGCAGGAAAGAATCTAACCAATTCATTCTGATGCAGGCTAAAGTTGGCAGATGGCAATGTATTGAATTTAGGACATTTGGATTGATCACCGATTTTACTTCGTTTAGCAATGTTTCCCTGTTTGTGGAGTGAATCATATGTCGAGTCTTCTCAGTAAAGATAATAAAATACCTTTTAAGTGGGAAATTTGCCTCCCGGAATACAATTTGGCTCTTAACACTAGAAAGACTGGAATTTTGTATATACCTACATTGCCTAAGATCGGTCAAAACTAACTTATTCTGAAAGAATTTTTTTTCAAAATTAGTTTTTATTATTTTTAACATTATTTACAATCATACAAACGTTATTATCTGTTTTCGGTAGGTAAATCAATTGACCAGTTTTTCTGTAGACTCAATGTGTGAGTCAAAGATATTTCGCTGTGTACCGTTGCAAGATCTGAGTGATTATCCTCTTCCAAGGTATTCTACATTCAGAGCATGGATGTTCTGTCGTGAAAGGGCGTCCGCCACATAATTCTCCTTTACAGGTTAATAAATAATTTTGCCATTATGTTTCGTAAACACATGTTAGAAACTGAAAATGTAAGTGATCTGTGTAAATATTTAAATATCTCACACCACACCAAAAGTTCCTCAATTTTTTAAGAGTCTAAACAATAGCTACGAGCTCTCGCTCATTAGTGGCATAGTTTGGTCTTTATCTTTACGGATTCTGGAAATCATGGTGATTGGCCTCCCCGCTATGAGAGAACTGCTCCCAGACCCAATGAAGAGGCGTGTGTTGTAAGATAAAAAGGTTTTTTGAAGTCAGGATAAAGAAGCATAACATCTTCAGATTTCCCTTAATCTTCTATAGGTCTGCAAATGCTTTTCATTAAAATTTATTTTCACACTTCTTAATCTTTCCGCTTTCGCCCTTAAGAATATCTGTTAGCGGCTTGGCGATAGATGCGAAATCTTTAATAAAACATCTGTAATAACTAACCATTCCTAGAAACGACCTTATGTTGAAGAGTGTAGAAGGTGTTTCATAATTAAGGATTGCCGCTACCAGAGGACAAGAACAAGTGGCTTATTTTGATACCTATGCGCCACTTGCTAATTATGAGTACAAGTATGTTTTACCACTTGAACAACAAATTCACTGATTCATAATGATTAACGCTCAAATACACAAGCGACATGACATAAAAAATTTGATCGAATCCAAAAGATGCAACCTTAAATTCTTACCGCCTTATTCTCCAATGCTAAATCCAATCGAAAACGCAAAAATAAAATTATGTGCAAGAGCTGAGCTGTGTGACGTTTCAATGGAACATAACATTGTTGATGTAATCGAGCGTTATGGGCATGGTTTTGAAAATCCCACAAGCTGCAAGTCGGGAACCCCTTCATTAATATAAGGAGTTACCTTATCATCAACAATTTATTAAATCAATCATGTATTTCGCATTTAGGACCGGGTATTCAATTCTTCTTCTAAAATGTTTATTCATTAAAATGGCAAGAAATACCCCAGTTTGTATTACACTTTATTTAGTTTTATGTAGTAAAGATATTAAATAAAATCACACCAAATTAAAGAATATTTATGGTTAGCCATACTACTATATTTTTTATTATTCTTTGATTTAATTTTCAAATATTGATTTAAAATTACTGCAAATATTATATTTCCTTGGATAAGAATAAAGGTTTCATTTAATTTGGAAAAAGTTTCATTCCACTTGCAAAAAGTTTCATTCAATTTGTAAAAACTTTCATTCTATTTGTAAAAGGTTTCATTCCAATTGGAAAAGGTTTCATTTACTTTGGAAAAGGTTTCATTTAATTTGGAAAATGTTTCATTTAATATGGAAAAGGATTCATTTAATCTGGAAATGCTATATATACTTTATAGGGTCGGAAATGAATATTTCGATGAGTTACAAACTGAATGACAAAATTTATATACACTCTATACTATGGTGGAGGGTATAAAAACATGGGGTCTGAAACAGATATTTCGATGAGGCACATTTTAACCGTGTCAAAGTGTATACACCCTCATTAGCCATAAGGCTGAGGGTATAATTATCCATTTAAAATTTCTGAAATTTGTATTATGGTTTACATAATCGGTTTGTGGAAATGTCAGTACAGGTTCACTTTTTGGTATTTGATATTATCTATGTTGGAGGGTATCCAAAGTTCGGCACGGCCGAACTTAATTATTTTTCACTGTGCACATCTAGTAATGTGCGAGATGGAATATGTTGAACAACCGCAAAATATGAAAATTTATCGATGCATGTTAAGGAAAATTATTCTCCGTTGAAAGTATATCGATATGAAGCATTTCGCCTACGTAGGACGGTGTTGGGGTTACCCCAAGCTCATGTTTCATAGGGTGCCTGTCGTATTTAGCCCTCGAACTGGTTTTATAATTTGCACCAATTGTATTCGCCAATTTTCCCATATTTGGGAAATAATAATCAGAAACTATCTGTTTAACATGTTCCTGATCTGCCCAATAGGCACTTTTACGTTCGATGGCAATAATTTCCCTCTGTTCATTTTTATCAAAAATGTCCTGGACAAAATTTTTGCAGTTCAAACATTTAGTAGCAGGAAAGAATCTAACCAATTCATTCTGATGCAGGCTAAAGTTGGCAGATGGCAATGTATTGAATTTAGGACATTTAGGACATTTTGGATTGATCACCGATTTTACTTCGTTTAGCAATGTTTCCCTGTTTGTGGAGTGAATCATATGTCGAGTCTTCTCAGTAAAGATAATAAAATACCTTTTAAGTGGGAAATTTGCCTCCCGGAATAAAATTTGGTTCTTAACACTAGAAAGACTGGAATTTTGTATATACCTACATTGCCTAAGATTCTGAAAGAATTTTTTTCAAATTTGGTTTCTATTATTTTTAACATTATTTACAATCATACAAACGTTGTTATTATTGATGTTCTGTCGTGAAAGGGCGTCCGCCACATAATTCTCCTTTACAGGTTAATAAATAATTTTGCCATTATGTTTCGTAAACACATGTTGCCCAACGTTTTATCTCTACATTCGGGTTTCTATCAGAAACTGAAAATGTAAGTGGTGTAAGTGTAAATATTTAAATATCTCACTCCACACCAAAAGTTCCTCAATTTTTGAAGAGTCTAAACAATAGCTACGAGCTCTCGCTCATTAGTGGCATAGTTTTGCTCTTTATCTGTAAGGATTCTGGAAATCATGGTGAATGGCCTCCCCCCATGTGAGAGAACTGCTCCCAGACCCAATGAAGAGGCGTGTGTTGTAAGATAAAAAGGTTTTTTGAAGTCAGGATAAAGAAGCATAACTTCTTCGGATTTCCCTTAATCTTCTAAAGGTCTGGAATTGCTTTTCATTAAAATTTATTTTCACACTTCTTAATCTTTCCGCTTTCGCCCTTTAGAATATCTATAAGCGGCTTGGCGATAGATGCGAAATCTTTAATAAAACATCTGTAATAACTAACCATTCCTAGAAACGACCTTATGTTGAAGAGTGTAGAAGGTGTTTCATAATAAAGGATTGCCGCTACCAGAGAACAAGAACAAGTGGCTTATTTTGATACCTATGCGCCACTTGCTAATTATGAGTACAAGTATTTTTTACCACCTGAACAACAAATTCACTGATTCGTCGACACTCGGGTATGTTTTGGTAACATTTCTTGTCTTTCTCTCTTGCACATCAAGTGTTGTTACTTGTTATTGTTACTCAGTTGCTTGCCTTATGCTTTTCAAGAGCAAAAGCACAACGATCAGAACGAAGAAGAAACAACAACTTGCTTTTCTAACAAGTGGCTTATGCACTTGAGTGTGTTAAAGGATTTTTTTTATTTTCACAGGAAAATGTTCTGAGTTCAGCACAATCATTTTACCATTTAGGGTTTGTTTAGTTTTGAATAATTTATGTGATTCATCAAAAGAGTTTTAGCAGTACAGTTTATTGGTAATAAAAAATTAAAATTTCAACAAATAAAATAATATAAAATAAATAAATTTTGAACTATAAAACTTTTAAAACATAAATTTTCTTTTCTTAAAATGTCCCTTTCTTTTTCTAACCTTGTACAGAATCTACAAACAATAGCACACACGCAACCCTCATGTTCAATGAGTATACTAGTATACTAGTTTCCACGACATCTGAAACGACCCAACACAACAAGAACTGAATATAGTTTGTCGATTGACAAATCCTACCCTTGTACAGAATCATTTGCAATACAACAAACAATAGCACACACACAACTCTCATGTTCAATGAGTATACTAGTATACTAGTTTCCACGACATCTGAAACGATCCAACACAACAAGAACTGAGTATAGTGTGTCGATTGACAATTCCTAACCTTGTACAGAATCATTTGCAATACAACAAACAATAGCACACACACACAACTCTCATGTTCAATGAGTATACTAGTTTCCACGACGTCGGAAACGGCCCAACACAACAAGAACTGAGTATAATTTGCCGATTGACAAATCTTACATGACCACTTGTGAGTTTGTATACATTTTACTCTATCATACTCTAGCGGTGATTGTAAAATCAAACAATTATTGTTGTTAGGATGTAAACAAATACTCGTGTATACAAAAATACTTGCACTCAAAAGGGTTAACACCCAAAACACTTGTACTCATCTAAGTGGCTTACGTTTGTCTGTGGCTTGTTGAAGTTCTCTAGCCTCTACATGTTGCATTCAGGGAGATATAAATATATATATTTAATTATAAGCACTTCTGTGAGTTTGTATTCACTACTCCAAAGGATATTAATTGTTTACATTAAAGCTGTTTAAAACCGATGCCAGGATTGAAGATGGCATTCAGTTTTAAAAAATTAGTCAATGTTTTCAGACACCAAACAACAAAATATTAGAAATTTTAAAAATTAAAACCAAAAAACAATAAAATAAAACTACCTTTAAAAATTACAAAATATATTAAATTATTAAAAAAAATAAAAAAGATTAATAAGCAAAAAACAAAAAAGTTGTATTTAAATGGAAGCTGAATTCTTTTGGGGATACCGATGATATGTTCTGCGTGGAAGGCACAAATATCGCGAAAGAATTTACGCGAGATAAACTATTCTCCACATTAATGACCCTGCAGAGTATGAGATGGTGGAAGATAAAGAGGAACCAGAAGTGGAGTTTGCGAATTTGATAGATTAGAATGATGAACTTCGTATGGCAGCGGAAGAAAACGATGGGCTTGTTGCACGTTTATTAGGTGAGAACACGGAAGCCTCAGACGAGACGCAATCAACAATCATAGATGATAAGGATGAGGAAGTTCAAGATCAGAGCGAAGAAGGAAATAAAATTAATATTGTAACAATTCAGGAGGGATCAAAAATTCCTCCGTTGAAAGTATATCGATATGAAGCATTTTGCCTACGTACATAGGGTGCCTTTCGTATTTAGCCCTCGAACTGGTTTTACAATTTGCGGCAATTGTATTCGCCAATTTTCCCAGATTTGGAAAATAATAATCAGAAACTATCTGTTTAACATTTTAAAATTTTTGCAGTGCAAACATTTAGTAGCAAGAAAGAATCTAACCAATTCATTCTGATGCAGGCTAAACTTGGCACATGGCAATGTATTGCATTTACGACATTTGGATTGATCACCGATTTTACTTCGTTTAGCAATGTTTCCATGTCTCTGGAGTGAATCATATGTCGAGTCTTCTCAGTAAAGATAATAAAATACCTTTTAAGTGGGAAATTTGCCTCCCGGAATACAATTGGGTTCTTAACAGTAGAAAGACTGGAATTTTGTATATACCTACATTGCCTAAGATCGGTCAAAATTACCTTATTCTGAAAGAATTTTTATTGTGTAAAGAATTTTTTTCAAAATTAGTTTCTATTACTCTTTTACATTATTTACAATCATACAAAACGTTGTTATTATTTGTTTTCGGTCGAAGGGCTCTCGAGTTTCCCTTTTTTTAAAATAAGAGCGAGGTCAAAATGTTCGAGAAAGTGTAAATATTTACTTTAAGAGTGAAATCGACTGGAAATATGAAATATATTTTTTCCGAACGGGTTTCGATGTTATTGTACTGATCTGGTCATATAAGAAATTTACTTTATACAATAATAAAAGTAGTTCGATTATTTAATATTTTACAAGAGGTCAAAATTACCTATTTTAGGCAATATAGGTATATCATATGTGAATACCAAATTTTAATAAGCTGTGTCATAATATACACTATTATTTTTGTACTTGAAATTGAAAAACAGTTAAAATGGCCGCCTTCGGCAATCTAGTGTTAAATTGCTTTAAATTGCCAGTTTTTTTGTAGACTCAATTGTGTGAGTCAAAGATATTTCGCTTTGTACCGTTGCGAGTTCTGAGTGATTATCCTCTTCCAAGGTATTCAATGATTGAGGCTCAAAATTTTGCCCGGTGCACATAGATTCTACATTCAGAGTATGGATGTTCTGTCGTGAAAGGCGTCCGCCACATAATTCTCCTTTACAGGTTAATAAATAATTTTGGCATTATGTTTCGTAAACACATGTTGCCCAACGTTTTATCTCTGCATTCGGGGTTCTATCAGAAACTGAAAATGTAAGTGGTTGGTGATCTGTGTAAATATTGAAATATCTCACTCCACACCAAAAGTTCCTCAATTTTTGAAGAGTCTAAACAATAGCTACGAGCTCTCGCTCATTAGTGGCATAGTTTTGCTCTTTATCTTTAAGGATTCTGGAAATCGTGGTGATTGGCCTCCCCCCCCCCCCTGTGAGAGAACTGCTCCCAGACCCAATGAAGAGGCGTGTGTTGTAAGATAAAAAGGTTTTTTTTCTTCAGATTTCCCTTAATCTTCTAAAGGTCTGCAATTGCTTTTCATTAAAATTTATTTTCACACTTTTTAATCTTTCCGCTTTCGCCCTTAAGAATATCTATTAGCGGCTTGGCAATAGATGCGAAATCTTTAACTAACCATTCCTAGAAACGACCTTACGTTGAAGATGTAGAATGTGTTCATTATTAAGGATTGCCGCTACCAGAGAACAATAACAAGTGGCTTATTTTGATACCTATGCCCCACTTGCTAATTATGAGTACAAGTATGTGTTACCACTTGAACAACAAATTCACTGATTCATCGACACTCGGGTATGTTTTGGTAAAATTTCTTGTCTTACACTCTGCACATCAAGTGTTGTTACTTGTTATTGTTACTCAGTTGATTGCCTTATGCTTTTCAAGAGCAATAGCACAACGATCAGAACGAAGAAGAAACAACAACTTGCTTTTCTAACAAGTGGCTTATGCACTTGAGTGTGTTATACGTTTTTTTTATTTTCACAGGAAAATGTTCTGATTTGAGCACAATCATTTTACCATTTAAGTTTTCTTTAGTTTTGAATAATTTATGTGATTCATCAAAAGAGTTTTAGCTGTACAGTTTATTGGTATTAAAAAAATTTAAAGAGTTTGTTCACCAAACAAATAAAATAATATAAAATAAATAAATTTTGAACTATAAACTTTTAAAACATAAATTTTCTTTTCTTAAAATGTAGGTATGCTCTTTTCCTAACCTTGTACAGAATCTACAAACAATAGCACACACACAACCCTCATGTTCAATGAGTATATTAGTATACTAGTTTCCACGACATCTGAAACGACCCAACACAACAAGAACTGGATATAGTTCGCCGATTGACAAATCCTAACGTTGTACAGAATCATTTGCAATACAACAAACAATAGCACACACACAACTCTCATGTTCAATGAGTATACTAGTTTCCACTACATCTGAAACTAGTTTCCACTACATCGCTCGCGAGAGTAAATATCACTATTCTCTCACACATATTCAACTGAACCAATTGAAAAACCATTGACACACACACAAAGACGTGTGCGTGAGCACAGAATTTTTTACGCTCTGCCGTGCCTATTGTAAAATACAACAATTGTTGTTGTTAGGGTATAAACAAATACTCGTGTATACAAAAATACTTGCACTCAAAAGGCTTAACACCCAAAACAAAAAAAATTAGTTTCTATTATTTTTTACATTATTTACAATCATACAAAACGTTGTTATTATTTGTTTTCGGTCGAAGGGCTCTCGAGTTTCCTTTTTTTAAATTAGAGCGAGGTCAAAATGTTCGAGAAAGTGTAAGTGTTTACTTTAAGAGTGAAATCGACTGGAAATATAAAATGTATCTTATTCCGAACGGGGTTTGATGTTATTGTACTCATCTGGTAATATAAGAAATTTACTTTATACAATAATAAAAGTAGTTTGATTATTTAATATTTCACAAAAGGTCAAAATGACCGATTTTAGGCAATATAGGTATATCATATGTGCATACCAAATTTTAAAAAGCTGTTTCATAATATACACAATTATTTTTGTACTTGAAATTGAAAAACAGTCAAAATGGCCGCATTCGGCAATCTAGTGTTTAATTGCTTTAAATTGCCAGTTTTTTTGTAGACTCAATGGTGTGAGTCAAAGATATTTCGCTGTGTACCGTTGCGAGATCTGAGTGATTATCCTCTACCAAGGTATTCAATGATTGAGGCTCAAAATTTTGCCCGGTGCACATAGATTCTACATTCAGAGTATGGATGTTCTGTCGTGAAAGGCGTCCGCCACATAATTCTCCTTTACAGGTTAATAAATAATTTTGGCATTATGTTTCGTAAACACATGTTGCCCAACGTTTTATCTCTGCATTCGGGGTTCTATCAGAAACTGAAAATGTAAGTGGTTGGTGATCTGTGTAAATATTGAAATATCTCACTCCACACCAAAAGTTCCTCAATTTTTGAAGAGTCTAAACAATAGCTACGAGGTCTCGCTCATTAGTGGCATAGTTTTGCTCTTTATCTTTAAGGATTCTGGAAATCGTGGTGATTGGCCTCCTGCCCCCTATGAGAGAACCTTTTTATCTTACAACACACTGCCCAATGAAGAGGCGTGTGTTGTAAGATAAAAAGGTTTTTTGAAGTCAGGATAAAGAAGCATAACTTCTTCAGATTTCCCTTAATCTTCTAAAGGTCTGCAATTGCTTTTCATTAAAATTTATTTTCACACTTCTTAATCTTTCCGCTTTCGCCCTTTAGAATATATGTTAGCGGCTTGGCGATAGATGCGAAGTCTTTAATAAAACATCTGTAATTAATAACCATTCCTAGAAACGACCTTATATTGAAGAGTGTAGAAGGTGTTTCATAATTAAGGATTGCCGCTACCAGAGAACAAGAACAAGTGGCTTATTTTGATACCTATGCGCCACTTGCTACTTATGAACTTGAACAACAAATTCACTGATTCATCGACACTCGGGTATGTTTTGTCGAGTCCTTTTGCGCACTCGGTAAAATTGTCTTGCCCTCTTGCTCTCTGCACATCAAATGCTGTTACTTGTTATTGTTACTCAGTTGCTTGTCTTATGCTTTTCAAGAGCAAAAGCACAACGATCACAACGAAGAATAAACAACAACTTTCTTTTCTAACAAATGGCTTATGCACTTGAGTGTGTTATACGATTTTTTTTTTTGATTTTCACAGGAAAATGTTCTGATTTGAGCAAAATCATTTTACCATTTATGTTTTCTTTAGTTTTGAATACTTTATGTGATTCATTAAAAGAGTTTTAGCAGTACAGTTTATCGGTAATAAAAAAAATTTAAAGAGTTTGTTCACCAAACAAATAAAATAATATAAAAAAAATTTTTGAACTATAAAACTTTTAAGACATGAATTTTCTTTTCTTAAAATTTAGGTATTAGGGGATGATGTAGGTGGCGTAGGGGATGATAGAAACCAAGCTACGGCTCTGATTGGCTTTAACGTGGCGAAGCCCAGGCTTATCTTGGTCCCTCTTTCATCTCAATTGTGGACACTGACCTCCCCGCGGTGCCACCTGGGGAGCTATTCTCATCACCCGATGAAATAGTGAGCTAACATGTGCCGCGAGTTCACCCATAAGAACTATAAAAAATAGGTTAAGGCGTCGGGTTAGTTGCCCACTCTCGGAAAACCCATTTACTATGAAAAAACAAAGAAAAAGAAAACCAAACCCCCCTAATGTTGACGACCCCGCAAACGTATAAAGAACCACGATCTGCGAATCTGCACTTGGAATGTGCGCACGTTGTACAGAACATGGGCAGTCTTCGCTTTGGCGGATATACTCAAGAAGTACAAAGCCGATATTATTGCCTTACAGGAAATGTGATGGAAAGGTACAGGCGTAAGTAAATCAGACGATTACGCACTGTATTATAGCTGCCATGAAACGAGACATGAATTTGGCTGCGGATTTATGGTTAACAGGAGAATAAAAGACCTTGTCTCCAGATTCACTCCAGTAGATGAGCGAATTGCTATAATCCGTATAAAAGCGAAGTTCGTTTACATCAGTCTAAGTTGCGCCCATGCTCCGACCGAAGAAAAAGATGAACAGACCAAAGACATATTTTACGAGCGCCTAGAAACAGCATGTGACCGTTGCCCTGGTCATGACATTAAAATTCTGCTAGGAGATTTTAATGCAAAAATCGGAAAGGAAAACATCGTTGGCCCCACCGTCGGAAAATTCAGCCTTCATGAAGAAACATCGGACAACGGCATGAGGTTGATTGACTTTGCGGCAGCAAAAAACATGGTAGTTAGCAGCACCAGATTCAAGCATCTCGATATACACAAGACCACCTGGAGTTCTCCTGATCAAGTAACGAGAAATCAAATTGATCATGTTGTGATAGACGGAAGGCATTCATCTAGTGTTTTAGACGTCCGATCGATCCGAGGAGCGAATATCGATTCGGACCATTACCTTGTGGCAGCCAAGGTACACACCCGTCTTAATGTTGCAGCAAAGGTGCGATCTAATACAACACGGAAACTCGACGTCGAAAAGCTGCAAACACAACAGGTAGCCGAGGCCTACTCCGCTGAACTTACCCATCTGCTTGAAGAAAACACTTCTTGTCCCGATAATGGCCCACTCCCTACAAACTGCAGCAAAAAGAACAATGGGGTACCAAAAACCACCACCATGAAACCCATGGTACGATCAGGAGTGTCGTAATGCTACTGATGTGAAAAACGCAGCGTATAGGGCAACCCTGCAGACAGTAGCAACACGTAACGTGATGGAGAATTATCGAGAAAAAATGAGAGAGGAGAAACGTGTTTTCAGAAAAAAGAAGAAAGAACAAGAAAAACGTGAGCGTGAGCAAATCGAGATGTACAGGAGTCAGAATGAAGTCCGGAAATTTTACCAACGAGTAAAACACCAAACCAAAGGCTTTGGTGCAGGTGCAGGCACATCCTCCTGTAGAGATGAAGAAGGAAACCTGGTGACAGATACAGACAGCGTGTTGAGGATCTGGAAGGAGCATTTCAAAAAGCTACTAGTATCAAATAGTGGCGATGAAGAAGATACCCCAGAACCAATAAGAGATATTGGTATAGAGTGTATACCACCTAGCCAAGATGAGTTCATAAAAGCAATTAATCGGCTCAAGAACAACAAAGCAGCAGGAGCCGATGGGTTACCAGCCGAACTATTCAAGACTGGTGGCCAGATGCTGGTCAGGAGCATGCACCAGCTGATTAACACAATTTGGCTAGATGAATGCATGCCCAATGATTGGAACCTCAGCATCCTGTGTCCCGTGCACAAAAGAGGAGACAAGACTATATGTGCCAACTATCGCATATAAAGTGATATCCAGTGTGCTGTGTGTACGATTGAAACCAATGGTCAATGACATCATTGGTTAATACCTTTGCGGTTTCAGACCTGGCAAATCCACCATTGACCAGATTGTCACTCTGCGCCAAATCCTGGAAAAGACCTACGAAAAACAAATCGACACATAACACCTATTTGTCGACTATAAAGCCGCATTCGACAGCCCTATCCGTTCAGAGGTGTTTAAAGCCATGTCTGCGTTCGGCATTCCTGCAAAATTAATACGGCTATGCAGGATAACTTTAAGTGGCACAAGGTCAGCCGTTAAAGTAGGAAACTGGAAAAGGTCATACGAGACGCAAAGGTGAACAGAAATGGCACTCTGTACACCAAACAACATCGAACATTGCGAGCGGTAACAGCCACCTTTGAACAAATTGAAAAGGAGTCTGCCAAAGTGGGTTTGGCAGTAAACTGCGAGAAGACCAAGTTGGTGGTATCAACGCGAAAGACGTCCAGTAGACTCGGATCAACTGTGGAACTTGAGAACTACAGCTTCGAGGTAGTTAAAGACTTTATATACCTTGGTACCGCCATAAATAAAACGAATAATATCAGTTTTGAAATTCGGAGAAGGATTGTGATGGCCAACAGATGCTACTATGTTCTAAGTATGCAGTTTAGAAACAAGGCCACCTCTCGCCAGACCTAACTCACACTTTACAGGATGCTGATACTACCCGTGCTATTATATGGATCAGAAGCTTGGGTACTTGCGCAAGCAGATAAGGCAGCGCTTGGGGTGTTTGAGAGAAAAATTCTCCGAAAGATCTACGGGCCGCTCTACGTCGACGGTGAATATCGGCGTCGAATGAACCACGAGCTCTACAATTTATATGCGGACATCGACATAGTCAGTCGTATTGAGCTGCAGCGACTACGGTGGCTAGGCCATGTTGTGCGGATGAATGAAGATGCCCCAGCTCAAAAGGCATATAAGAATGAGCCTACTGATGGTTCCCGTAGAAGGGGAAGGCCACGAATTAGATGGAAAGACCAAGTAGAAAACAACATCTTGGAACGTGGTCTTCCAAATTGGTGGATTTGCGCACAAGACCGATGCGCTTGGAAATCTTTTTTAAGCTCGGCTTATGGAACAACCGTTCTGTAACAAGCCAGCTAAGTAAATAAAATGTAGGTATGCTCTTTTCGTAACCTTGTACAGAATCATTTGCAATACTACAAACAATAGGACACACACAACCATCATGTTCAATGAGTATACTAGTATACTAATTTCCACGACATCTGAAACGACCCAACACAACAAGAACTGAGTATAGTTTGCCGACTGACAAATTCTAACCGTGTACAGAATCATTTCCAATACTACAAACAATAGCATACACACAACCCTCATGTTCAATAAGTATACTAGTTTCCACGACATCGGAAACGACCCAACACAACAAGAACTGAGTATAATTTGCCGATTGACACATCTTACACGACCACTTGTGAGTTTGTATACCTTTTACTCTCTCATACTCTAGCGGTGATTGTAAAATCAAACAATTATTGTTGTTAGGGTGTAAACAAATACTCGTGTATACAAAAATACTTGCACTCAAAAGGCTTAACACCCAAAACACTTGAACTCATCTAAGTGGCTTACGTTTGTTTGTGGCTTGTTGAAGTTCTCTGGCCTCTACATGTTGCATTCAGGTTACTCTTTCTTTGACAAAAAAAATAGTTACTCGAGCCATTCGATATGAAGTTGTGTATGAAGTAGTATTCGTATCGTCAATGTTTGTGTATGTCTTTGTCGGCTTTTCAGTCAAAGCAGTTTCTTAGAAGTCATTTCTCCCTTGTGCTCTGCTGCATTTTGTCTGCTTTTATCGTTTTTTTGATTGTGGTATTTACAATAGGACAGTATTTATTTAAATCCTACTGAGGCCTGCTTAACTTCGAGATCCTTTCCGTACGGTTCAACTTACATCGGGCCATCTATCTAGTTGCTCTTCCTCGTTAGCCACAAGCACTGAGTATAGTTTGCCGATTGACGAACTCTAACCTGTACAGACTCATTTGCAATACTACAAACAATAGCATACACACAACCCTCATGTTTAATGAGTATACTAGTTTTCACGACATCGGAAACGACCCAACACAACAAGAACTGAGTATAGTTTGCCGATTGACAAATCTTACACGACCACTTGTGAGTTTGTATACCTTTCCCTCTCTCATACTCTAGCGGTGATTGTAAAATCAAACAGTTATTGTTGTAAGGGTGTAAACAAATACTCGTGTATACAAAAATACTTGCACTCAAAAGGCTTAACACCCAAAACACTTGTACTCATCTAAGTGGCTTACGTTTGTTTGCGGCTTGTTGAAGTTCTCTGGCCTCTACATGTTGCATTCAGGTTGCTCTTTTTTTGACAAAAAAAAAAAATAGTTACTCGAGCCATTCGATATGAAGTTGTATTCGTATCGTCAAAGTTTGTGTATGTCTTCGTCGGCGTTTCAGTCAAAGCAGTTTCTTAGAAGTCATTTCTCACTTGTGCTCTGCTTCATTTTGGCTGCTTTTATTACAGTCAGGGATGGTCCGTTTGGCGAATTTTTAGGTTTTCGACTGTCAAAAAGGTGTAAACGTCGAAAACGTCATATACCTGTATAAAATGTAATAAATGTAGTAAACGTCATTTAGTTTAATATTATCAGTATATACAGTTATTTTCAAGAATATATATTATTTTTACATATATCTTACTATTCCTTACTAGAACTGATGTAAATTTTTAAATTTTTTTGAGAAGAAAATTTTGAAATTTTATATTAATTTGAGTAAAGCATGCGTAATTTCTAAATTGATTAATGGAAATAGCTATTTTGTCAAAAACCAAATGGATTTGGGTAGGTTTCCGACGTTTCTGACGTATGTATTATACGTGGGAAATGTATGTCATTTACGTCACTGTTTCTGACTGGTCATCTCTGATTACAGTACAGTATTTGTACAATAGGACAGTATGTGTTTAATTCCTACTGTGGCCTGCTTAACTTCGAGATCCTTTTCGATACGGTTAAACTTACATCGGGCCATCTATCTAGTCGCCCTTCCTCGTTCGCCACATTAACCAATAATAGTCTCTAAGTTTTATCAATAGACTTCTCTAGTTAAAATTTGTAATATTTACTTAGCTAATATGCAATTTCAATAACTCGTTGTGCTCTGTCATGAGCAATCACTTACGTCCAACAGGGAATTGTTCGTCGACCAGAGACTAAATTAGTTGTAAATAGCAAAGAATAACTTCATCGTGTATTCTTTTTGTCAAAATAGTCGAAAAATAAATAATCTTTAATTGAATTATATCCTGTCCTGCTCAATAATACTGAACTACTATATCTATTTTAATTCACAATGCAATTACTAACACTAGTTTAAGTCCCGTACTAATTTACTATCGTTTGCCACGCAGCTAGCTTGGCAATGTATAAGTTCGATACATTGCTTACGGCAATGTATATCTTCGATACATTGTTTCCCCTTCTACAGCATTACAATTAACCACTTTAATTGACCGTTCTTCGGAGCACAATGGGGAAATCTTCTCTGCATATCTTCCAGGAGCCTCATTCGCCTAGTTCGGATTGTAGGGAAAAGTTCGCTCCCTTCTACTATATCTCCTGGAAGCCACATTCGCTGAGTTCGGATAACAAACAGGCGCTTTCCAATGCTGTGGTCGTAGTTTTTGAACACGGCCTTGCTGTAGCTTTCTTGCCCAACGCAACATCACTTGTTTTCGCGCTTTCTTTGCTTTCACTTGCTTTTTAACTCTCGTTGATTAGACTTGCTTTCCCTCTTCGTTGAATAAACATCTTTCGCTATCGTCGTTAACGCACGCTAGGGTAAAGTCTCATATCTCACGTAACCCATCTACTTTACAATAAAGATTGAAAATATTTTCTAAACACTATTTCGTTTTTCTTTTCTTCATTTTTTGGGTTTCAAAGCTACTCGGTATCACGCCAACATAAGTAGTAAATGGTAACAAATCTCACCACCAAAAATTATTAGTATTGGCCCCTTGTTTGGAGTAGTCCCCATTTAACCCCATTTTTTTATATTAAAATAGTTATCTAATTTGTTCCGTGTTTTGGGTTTGGTTCTACTGCTCGCACTGTGGGCGAAATTGACGATCTAGCGTCGTTTAATTCAATTTTCAAAGTGTTTAATTGGGCCAAAATTGTGTCTCTATCGATTACTACTATCCCACTGATCTAATATATCGATTCTATTCTGATTGATATGATCTAGTTGAACAGCTGTGAGCTGTCAAACACAACATATGTTTCAGCCTATGTATAACTAAGCTTCAACACGCGTTTTCTTTGCATTGCCAAATTTTCTCTAAAGTAGCATTTGTCTCAATTAAGTGAATGAAAAGTTGATTTATTTATTGTTAGAGGTATGTATTAACTAAAACAAAAAAATTGTTTGTGACCTGTGCTTAAGTGTTGTAGAAAAAATATAGTTCATGTGTACTATACCACTCATCTGCTTGAAAAAATGCAAAGTAAGACTTCCGTAGACCGGAACTTCTGATATTCGTGTGTATTCGCGCTAGAATATGTTTTTTTAAATTACTATGTCATCTTGTGATTGTAAAATGCCCAAATAATCTGCAGCCACCTGCAACTTTACATGATATTGCATTTTTTAGGAAAAATGTCGGTGCTCAGACGAGCGCAACGAGCCTGTGCGTACTAAAAAATTTTCTGTCATTGAAACTCATATATTTAATAATATTATTAATATCAACATGTGCGATGCTAATAAAGTTCTTCTAATAAACAAAAGAAAAGAATAGAAAATTTGTAGCAAAATTGGCTGAGAAATGGAAATTCGACCATAGAAGCCGCCACAAATTTGAAGAAAACAACAACGAGTGGTTAGACGGATAAATTTTATTAGTTAATCCACTGACTAATCATGGAACACCCGATAAGAAGTTTGACGAATGTTCCAACAAAACGAAACTAAAATGTTATCCAAATGGAGTCCAATTTACGAAATATTCAGCTCAAGTGCCTTTACCAGATATGGTAGATCATATTGTTACGCGCCTCGAAGAAGCTCATTTTTCTATCAGAATTTAATGTTGCTGAACAGAGGGAGCAGAACCTCATTTCTTGCGGGCTCAAAATCGATATTGAATCTTTTATGAAATATGTTTTACAGACCGCAGAACTTTGTATCATACTGTATGACGTGTTCCATACATAAAATCTTAATACATGGAGCCGATATAATTAAAGTATCACCACTTCAATTTGGAAAAATTTCGGAACAAGCGTTAGAAGCCCGGCGAAGATTACCGCAATTTCCGTGAGCACCATACGCGAAAGACATCCCGATTAAATACAATGAAAGACTTAATGCATGTGCTTTTGTGCTCACCAGATCCCTTAATTTTAAATTTACGCAAACCACAAGGCAACCAAAAAAGGAAGATGCCGATAATGATATTTTACAACTTTTGTCAGAACATTGTGTATCCAAATCGGAATAGGAAACTATTATTACAATAGTAATTGTTTAATCTAAACCTATTTTTTATTAATTTCATTCCTTTTGTACGTTAGATTTTGACTACATACTATTTGTATGCATCTTTGTGATTTCCATCACAAATATGCATTGTCAAATTCTAACGAGTGACATTTCCATTAAGCGCCACTTTGCAACTCTCTAGCTTCTCACGTTGCTTTAAACGTCACACTTTCTTCTCGTTTTGGATTACGTCCAGCCATCACACAAATTTTGTAAGTTATATTATTTACGATAATATTTCGAATATTCCCAATAAAACCCACTGTCAATATTGACATCAAAATTCTAATCCCCCTTTGTTTTATTTATTTTTATTCGTTTTTCATTGCTACGCAAACATTTGGTCCTGAGCGAACCGGATAATTTAATTGTTCACGACAATTAATACGAAGGTTTTCTTCTTCTTCCCCTTTTTAGAAGACACCATCACAAAATCACCAAACCCATCCTCATTTCTCATCATTTTATTTTATTTAATTACAATAAAAAATCAAGGTACGTATCTCTATTCAAGAGTGCATTCGCGAGTGTCTTTACTTTCTTAAAATTTCCAAAAAAATAAACATCCAAACAAACATAACCTGTTGTTGTTGTAAACGATAATCGCTTCAAACCCATTCGGTATACAAAGTGTTTTTTCCCAACGAGAATAAAATAAAACAAACAAGAAAAAAAAATAAAAGTAGTGAGAACAGTGAAAAAGTGCCTACATTGTTTCAGTGTTTTTTACATTTAATAAACATACAAACAAAATAGCTTAAACAGTGTCTGAATAGAAAAAATATTCAAAGGCTAAAGCAAAAAAGAAAACAAAAACAATAACAAATATCCAGACACTCACTGAAACAAACAACTGCATTAACAGCATTAACCAGTATTGTTGTTAATGTTCGATCGCATTCTCACTGTTCCCACTTCAAACCTTTGTATACTCACGAATAGGGTTATTAAAGTGGAGTGATAAAATTTTGAAAAATATTGTTTATAAAAAATAAAGTTTTTTTGATCAATAATTTCGCTTGGTTTTTCGAACACGATCAAAAACATAAATTTTTAAAAAAAATCGTAACGCACCCTACAATCGGTCGTACACAGAAAAACAATATATATCAATATAAACATATACAAATATTTTTTGCCAATATTAATATATTGAATATATTTGAATATAATTGAAAATTTTTCGAAAAAAAAAAATTGTTGTGATCGTGTGTACCCTACAGTCCGTGCACGCTACATCCTGCAATTTTAAAAATTAGCGAATATTATTGAATTCTGTTTAAATATTTCTCTTTTTCAAAAAGTTTTAAATTTGTTGACACCTCCGGTGTTATAATTAAAACTTTGTATATTCCATATACACTTAGAGAAATTTTTGAAATTTTTAGTACACTGAAAAAAATTTATATTTTAAAATTTTTCGTTTTTCTTGGAAATTTGTTAATTTTTGTGGTTCTATCAGAAAAAAGTTGTTGTATTTACGATACATCGCTGATTTTTTTTTTCAATTTTAAGCATTCTGCTCTTGATTTGTTGAATAATTTGAATTCTCATTCAATTTTAATTGAGAAAATAATTGATTTTTGGGTTGTTTTAGTTCGATTTTTTGATTTTACGGTCACATTTTGGCTTTCAATCCATTTTTTCTAAAAATCATTGCTTTATTTCTACACTTCCCACAAGTGTTCTAAATAAATATAAAAATTGTGTTAATTTTTCTTCTTCGAGGAATATTGATTTTTTTATTTTTGAATTAATTCGTTACCAAAATGCCTTTGACTCCACTAGACTTCTTCATCAGAGCCACTGATGCTCTCGTAAAATACGACGCATGCATCACCTCCCTCCAGGAGGAAGATCTTGACGTCTATGCCTTAGAAATTTAGGCAACTGAAGCTAAGGAACTTTGGCGTAAAGTCAAAGAATGTTATGAAAAATGCATGAACGAGACTCACATCGAAGAAAATCCTTCTGAAGAAGAAGTTCTCTCGGTTGAAGGCAAATATCAGGTCGCTTTTAGAGCATATGTAAATGTCTTATCTTCCCTCAATAGAAAGGTTGATCTACTTCGTCCTACACCTAAAACTCCAACTCCAACTAAAGTTAGTAATCCACCGGTCACTTCACGAGTGAATTTGCCTCAAGATGAGGAAACCGCTTCGGTTTCTGGTGTTTCGCACCAAACAGTTACTCTTGCTGATGATACTCATATTTCTCTTAATGATAGTTTTGCACATAGCATCAATCTTCCACCTTGTGATATTGATGTTTTCAATGGTGACATTCTTACATGGCCAACCTTCCGGGATTTCTTTTCGGCTGTGTATATAAGTAAATCTCGACTTAGTGACATAGAAAAATTATGCCATTTAATCAAAAAAAAACTAGTGGTGATGCTCGAGATATAGTGTCAAAATTTCCCTTAACTCATAAAAATTTTAGTTTGGCATGGAAAGCTTCAAAAGAAGCTTATGATAATGTTCGCATTTTGGTTAACAACCAAATTAAAGCTATTTTTGATCTTCCAATAATAGATAATGAGACTAGCGCTGCTTTAAAAAATTTCACGAATGCCGCTCCATCTCGCACATCACAGTCCTCTGAGAAGTTTTGCATATTTTGTCCTAGGCAAATTCATCACTTACGTGTTTGCCCCGAATTTAGAAAACGTTCTCCTAATGACCGCTTCTCATTGGTAAAAAGGCATAAATTGTGCATTAATTGTTTGTCAAAAGGTCACGATGTGAGGAATTGCACAAGTTCACATAGTTGTTTAAAATGTAGTAGACGACATCATAGTTTACTTCACCAAGATACGGCACCAAACAATAATTCAAATAATTCTACGGCTACGACCCAAGTCTCTTTACAGTCCACTCATGTTCCGCATGTCACCCCATCAACTAGTTCTAACCCAAATATGCCTTCCACATCAACAGGTCAAACTTCTAACTCTTTAACTAGACAAGTATTCCATACGTCACAAAACAAAACTGTTCTTTTGGGCACAGCGATGGTGAATATTGCTCACCAGGGTATTACGTATCCAGCTCGTGCTTTAATAGATCCTGCTTCTGAAGCATCCTTTATAACAGAAAGGTTACAACAGCGTCTTTGCATAGCCACTACTTCCACTCAAGCTACTATTTCCGGCGTAAACCAATCTGTTTCAATAATGCCACGAAAATTGTGTTCGCTGTGTGTAGGTTCTCCCGTAGACAGTACGCTCTTTATGGAAATGACAGCATTAGTAGTTCCTACTATTTCAGGCAATCTTCCATCAGCAGGGAACTTGCCGCCAATATGCCAAATCTTCGTTTGGCTGATAGAAATTTGTTTGACTGTCGCCCAGTAGACATTTTAATAGGAGCGGATTTATATCCTAAAATACTGCTGCCGGGAATCCAATCTAATATCATAGGTTCCTTAATAGCACAGAAAACAGTATTCGGCTGGGTCATTACTGGTCGAGTTCCTACGAGTGGCATAGGTCTCTCGAATAACATTACCACATTTTCAACAAATGTTAAATTTTCTCCTGAAGATAATATTAACCAGACTATCCTTCGTTTTTGGGAATTAGAAGAAATTCCAAAGCGCACTTTATTGTCTCCTTCGGATCAATACTGTGAAGATAATTATAAGCGCACAACATATGAGGACTCTAATGGCAGATACGCGGTATCTCTCCCAATTAAACCCGAATTTAACGGCCAAATAGATCTCGGACATTCGAGGACAAATTGTCTACAACAGTTCCTTCGCAATGAGGCATCACTCGTTAGAAAACCTAATGTAAAAGAAATATATGATAAAGTAGTTCTTGAATATTTAAATTTAGACCATATGACCATATGAACTTTATTACAGTTGGCCGATGATATTGAATCTCAATTCCCTCATGCTGCACATATCCTACGGAAGTGCATGCACGTTGAAGACGTCTTGACGGGATATCATGACTTGGAGACTGCGCATAAATCGAGAGACCAACTAATTAGTGCTTTAGGTTCCGCCAAATTTGAATTGCGAAAATGGACGTCTAATGTTCGCTCTATCATAGAGCCACTTCCCCTCGAATATTTAATAGATTCTCAAATACTTAATTTCGTGGAAACAAGTAGTTCCAAACCTCTGGGCATTAGATGGAATGCTCAATTGGATATTTTATACTTTAATGTAAAGCCTCTTTTCCACAAACATAATTATACAAAACGGGAAGTGCTTTCTGCAATTGCTAAATTATTTGATCCTATAGGCTGGATAAGCCCAGCAATTATAGTAGCAAAAATTATTATGCAGCGCATATGGCTTGACAAAATTGATTGGGATGATTCTCTTCCGTATTCGACGGAAAAAGAGAGGCAGAAATTCGTTGAAACATATCAGGGTGTTAATTCTATTCAAATACCTCGATGGGTCAAATATAAGCCTGATTGTGTAGCCGAACTTCATATTTTTTCCGATGCCTTAGGATGGCATACGCGGGGTGGTGTACATCCGTATAATTAAATCAAATGGTGAAATTTCCACTTTTCTGCTTTCCAGCAAAACAATAGTAGCCCCAATAAAATCAATTTCACTTCCCAGGCTAGAATTGTTTGGTGCAGTTTTAGCATCAGAATTGTATTATGTAATTGCTGCTGAAATTGATATAGTTTTTCAAAAAGTTTATTGTTGGACCGATTCTACGATCGTCCTTTCCTGGTTAAAGAAAACCCCCTCCATATGGTCGACATTCGTTGCTAATAGGGTATGCAGGATTCATGAAAATGTTGGTCAGAGCAATTGGCATCACGTGCGATCTGAAGACAATCCTGCTGACTTAGGTAGTCGAGGCATTTCTCCGTTGGAGTTTTCATCGTCACAAATTTGGTGGCATGGGCCACATTGGCTTCGCCAAGATAGTTCCCAATGGGATATTCAAGATTCATCGGCACTAGATACAGATATTGAAAAACGCACTATTAAGTGCCACGTTACAATATTTTCGCATTTTCAGGATATTTTAGAAGATTTTTCCAATTTAGATAAAGCGTTACGCGCTATAGCGATGGTATACCGGTTCTTCTATAAAACACATCCATCGCATAAAGGTCGACATTCTTTCCATGAAAAATATCCCACAAGTTCTGAAATAAACATGGCTAGATTACGTCTTGTTATGATAGCTCAGAAAGTCCACTATGCAGAAGAATATAACAGTTTATTGAATGGCAGGTCGATAGATTCTAAAAGTTCCCTTTTACCATTGAATCCTTTTCTAGACGATAAAGGCGTCTGCTTTTCTACGAAAGCAATGCATCTTGAAGCTACATCAGATTTGTCAACGGCAACATTTTTGGCCGCTTTTCATAGATTTATTTCACGGCGTGGGTGCCCTAGAACTATTTTTTTCCGACAATGGTACCAACTTTGTCGGCGCTTCAAGAGAGATAGATCGCGAATTCAAAATTGTATTTCTGGAAAGTCGTGATAGGATTTGTTCTCATTATAACCACCAGCAGCTTTTATGGAAATTCATCCCAGCTGGAGCACCACATATGGGTGGGCTCTGGGAAGCTGCAGTTAAAAGTTTTAAAATCAATTTTCGTAAACATGCTAGTCACTTTAAATATACATTCGAGGAGTTATCAACGATACTTTCTCGAATTGAAGCCTGTTTAAATTCAAGGCCATTGTGTCCTATGAATGATGGTGCAGAAAATCCGATAGCATTAACTCCAGGTCATTTTCTAATAGGGTCTCCTATTCTGGCTCCTGCCGAACCATTAATCGAAGAATCTCCCTTGCATATCGTCAATCGGTATCGTAAATTAAAAGCGCTTACTCAGCAATTCTGCCTCCGGTGGAAAGATGAGTACCTTAAAAGTCTCCATAATGTTGTAGTAATTCGTCACGAACCGCGTGGAAATTAGGTCGTGTAACTAATGTTTATCCCGGTACCGACGGTCGCGTTAGAGTAGTCGATGTAAAAACGGAAAACGGGATTGTAAGACGACCAGTAGCCAAGTTGGTCATTCTGACCAATTAAAAATTTTTTAAATTTCTTAAATTCGCAGCCTCTCTATTTTTTCGTAGAATGGAAAATTTAAATGAGATGGTTGCCACTCCTCTGCCTGACTATGAGGATGATG